>NC_081408.1:676468171-676490671 GCF_030272615.1 Cryptomeria japonica | reverse complement strand
AACTGATCCTGCATAAGAAACAACAAGAGGTTCAAAAATTTGTAAAAGTCTATAAAAATTCAAAATGCATGCATAAAATCAATTAATTAAAATACATGAAAAAGTTCAAACCTATGGGAAACGACATTCCATCGCTCATTTAAGATTTTGTTAACCTCTTCTTCTCTTCTATGCAACACCATAAATAATAACTAACACCTTCTACATTTCCAGCCTCTTCTATGACTTCAAAAATATCTCTTGCACAACAAATTTACATGAAAATTTAAAACTTAAATATTTATAAAATGTACTTGTTAAAAAATTTGCAACATTTTAAAGATATATAAAAAGTTATATACCTGTGCATGTACCTTTTTTAATCAATCTTGAAATATGGTCATAATCACTAGAAATCAAAGGAATGTCTTCAAAGCTTTCTTCCTATTTTCCTCGTATGTGTCAATAGCAACTAGTGGCACCAAATTCCATTCACTGACATATCCAAGCTCTTGGTTCTTCCAATTATCATAGTTTTCCAAAATGCAATCACAACAAAATCATGAGTAATGTTGGAATCAATGAAGACTGAGAGGGGGGGATGAATCAATGTTCTATAATTTACTAAATTATTAAATTGATTCTTAAACCACCGGATGCAAAAGATAGAAAGTATAATATTGAAACTCAAAGCAAATAACCACACAACCATAACATCAGAATTTTTATGTGGAAATACGGAAAGGGAAAAACCACGGTGGGATTGAGTACCCACAATATTATTATACTATGGCTAGTAGTAGAACAATATTACAAAAGGGGAATGCACTTGCATTCAGGCTCACTGCCTAGAGCTCACTACTCAATTACAAAACAGGGTTGCAACCTCGGAGGACTCACTATCCTACAATTGAGATATAGAAGCAAATACAATGTCTGAACTAGAATATAGCATCTACAAATGCCAGGAATTACTTCTCATTAAGCTCAAAATGATCCACTCCAACTGATCTAGAAAATTGTTCTTCTCTTCTCTGTTGCCAAGTACCGGATCACCAAAACTCAAGATGCACATGTGAAACTGCACTCAATCGCTCCCAAAAAAAATAGCATATATATCTATTCGATATTGTTGATCATTGCTGCTGCTAGGATATGTTGTTGTCATTGACATCAACATATTCCTATGATTTGTTCCAGTGATTGCATTTTGGGAAGATCTTATGATCCAGTTTGTAGTGTTGTTTTGTTGATCACTGTTTTACAGAGTTCGGTATTTCCTCCAGTATATTCTAGTGTGATCAGATCTTGTGCTGAGACTTTGGGATATTGCTTGGGATGGTTTTGTGTATCTTCATTTTAGTTGGATCATGATTAGGTGCCCTGCAAGTTATCATTCTTTGTGAGAGTTGTTGATCGGTTGTGTTCTTGAGCTTTCAAACATTGATCGATGAAGATTTGATAAGTGGTGTTGGTGCAACTATTCCTAATGATTATAATGTGCTTGTTGGTGTTTCCTAGTCATGTCCTATTTGTTTTGGTGATCCACATTGATCGTTGTGTGATTTTTTGGTGGTTTCTATCAACCAGTCATGATTTTCGTGTTATGCGGTTTTCTTGGTGGTGTAGCATGTTGCAGTTGATCTTGGCATGATTTACGGTGGAATGAGCATTTGGGAATTTGATTTAGGTCTATGTTATGCTATGTAAATCATTATATTTGTTCAATGGTTGATATTTGTATCGTGTGTTGTAATTTTGTAATTGAGGGTTGAGGGTTTAGTCGACCTTGTTGTCAAGGTTGACGATTTGTATATAGGAGATATATTCATGTAATTTAGATGTCAATGTTATGTCTGCATTATCAAAGAGAGGTTTATGTGTAAATAAGTGATTTATCCTTTGGTGTTGATTTTGAGGTGAGATTGGCATTGTAGGTCAGACATCTGTACTTAACCGGAACTGTAATTAGGCATTTGGAGATGGTATTCTTTCAGTTCATTTCTTCTGGATTGTAGTCTTAATCTTGTTGTAAGTCAGTGAGACTTCCCTGAGGGTTGTATCCTTTCGAGCCATTATATTTGAGTAGTGAGCTCTAGGCAATGTGCCTGGATGCATGTGCATTCCCCATTGTAATATTTACACATATTACTGCAGAGTATCATCTTACTATGGGTAGGTTCCCACCATGGTTTTTCCCTTAACTGGGTTTTCCATGTCAAAATCTTGGTGTTGTGTTTTGTGTTGTTAATTTTCTTATTTGTCTAATTACTATAGTTTATCAAATATGTGTTTTGTGATTAAGTTTTGTTTTTCGGTGAAGACTAATTCACCCCTCCTCTCAGTCTTCCTTCTTGTTTGCTGCTAACAATTGGTATCAGAGCTAGATCCTTTGATAGAAGCTTAACTACTTGAGGAGATCCAGGTTGGTAGCTCAAGGTGTTATCTTTAAGAAGGATGGACTGAGATTTCATGGAAGTAACTATGCTATATAGAAGAACTGGATGGAAGTGAATTTCAAATGTCTTGGTGAATATTACTAGAAGATTATAAAGAATACTTATATTGTTCCTCAGAATGGATCATCTACTCTTGATGAGATCAAGGAAGTTGAACACAATATTAGAGCAAAGGAAGCATTGCTTAGTGGCCTGACTGATTCTGAGATGACAAATATGATGGGACTTCAGACTGCACATGAGTTTTGGGAGAAGCTTGAGGTTCTGTATAAAGGTGATACCAGTAAGACCCCTTATGAGCTATGGTTTGGTCATGTTCTTACTGTGAGATATTTTACAGTATTTGCTAGCAAATGTTATATCAAGAGAGATGAGGATATAGGAAAGTTTGATGATAGAAGTGATGAAGGTATCTTCTTGGGATTTTCAACAAACAGCAAAGCCTACCGGTACTATAATAAGAGATGAGAAAGATAGTGGAAAGTGCAAATGTAAAGGTGAATGAGAACCTTGGGAAGGAGATCAGAGGATATGGTTATGTGTTGGTATTGCATGAAGATTGCATTAATGAAGTATAGTATTGTCATTGATGTCAATAGTAACCGGTAATGGAGTTGTATTGCAACCAGTAGTGATGCAATAATGCAACTGGTAGTTAAGCAGTGAAGGAAACCGGTATTAGTATTTCAAGCAGAGTGATCAATCGGTAACCATAACCATTTGATATGCCAAACCCTAGTTGATGGAGCTTGGTGAATCGGTTATGTTAATCTATGATCGAATGGTGATCGGAGATGGAGATGCCACATATGTATGATGCACGTGATGAGTTTCAAAGTGGTTTTGGCACGTGAAGATAATTGTTTATCTTGGGAATGAGCAAATGCATAGCATGAAGTGATAACCGCGTGATGAGTTATAGGATTCAATGTATGGTGATCCATGAGTGGTTCAGGTTGTCTATAACAATGTGTAGTTGATTGTTATGTAATCCAACGATCATCATTAAACCAATATGTTTGTAATCTCTATGAGAGTTGTAGGTTTTGTGATGTGTTACCAACCTATTGTATTTGCTTATAAGGTTGATGAGTTATTTTGTAATTGTGTTGGTAATTTGGTTAAGTGTGGTAGTGTGATTGTTGCCAAACCAGAAGGAGTGTCTGCAGAATATTTTGAAGGCAGATAGGAGCAGAAAAGGATCTGACTAAGCAAGGTAGTGCTATTACTAGATCAACAAAGACCCCGTTGTTCTCTAACCATTACAACAGTTAAATCCCTTAACTGGGTAATCTTTAATAGGCTTGATGTTGTCTAAATCCTCTAACCAGATGATCCATTAGCTTGGATTTTAAATACTCTACTAAGGTTACTCCTAACAGGGTATTGCCTTTAACAGGGTATTGTAGTCAATCCCTTAATTGGGTGGTCCCTAACCAAATTTGTTCTTAACAAGACATTATTGTATAAGCTTCTAACAAGGCTTGGCTCCTAATAGGGAGAACTTCAGAAGAGTTCAAAATACTTGTGGGTATTCATCCCCACTATGGTTTTTCCCATTTGGGTTTCTACGTGAAAAATCATTGTGTCAAGTGGTCAATGATTTTGTGGATATGTTTAGATGACCGGAAGTGATCTGAAATGAGCTATTATTGATGTTAGTAAAGTGGTTTAATATTTTTGGTTAAATGGTATGTGAGTTACAAATTTGTTACATTGTATCATTGATGTTTTGGTCAACCGGTAAAGTTTGACAGTGCAGTTACAGTTTTTGATACAGTATCTAAACCAATTAGTTTTTCAAGTTGTTTATGAGTTGGGATTAAGTTTGGTGAAAGTTTAGTTTGTTTTTTATCTACTGATTCACCCCCCCCCCCCCCCCCTCTCAGTAGTTTACTGGATCCTTATTGATTCATCGTATTATCAATTGGTATCAGAGCATTTCAAGTCCTCTTGTATTTAAGCCTAATAGCTTGAGGAAAAGATCTAGGAGAACATGATGAAGAAAGAAGGTCTGAAATTCAATAGGGAAAACTACAGAATTTAGAGTGATAGGATGAAGATCTATATCAAGAGCTTAGGAAGTCAATATTGGGAACATGTTGTTACTAAATATAACTTGCCTAGTGGGATTTTGTTAGATGATCAAAAGAAGGAGAAACAAGAGAATAATCAAGCATTGGAGGCCATTATCAGTTCCTTGTCCAATTCAGAGTATGTTGATGTTCATGGATTGGAGACTTCTTATGAAGTGTGGAAGAAAATGGAAGATATATATAGTGGTGATGAGCATGTTAATATTGCCAAAGAAGAGACTGAGAAGTAAATTTGATGATATGTGGATGGCTGAAGGAGAAAACATTCAACAGTATGGTCAGAGGATCAAAGAGATAGTTGGAGAGATCAAAAGTGTTGCAGGTATAGTGGAGGATACCACAATGGTTAGCAAGGTGTTGAGAACCCTTCTGCCAGTCTACACTATCCGAGTTGCAGCCATTCAAGAACTCAAGTCTATTGATAAATCAAAGGTAACTCTTGACTCCATCATTGGTAAATTAACTACATTTGAATTTAATGGTTTTGATGGAAGTGTTCAAAGATCAGAATCTGCATTTAGAGTCTCAGTTTCTAACCCATTGGTAAGCAAAAGCAAAGAAGTGAGCTACAGTCCTGAGTCCAGATCCAGTAGAGAGGTTGATGATGAAGACAATCTAATTGAGCTTGAAGCATTGTTGGCCAAGCGGTTACCTAGAGGTACTGGTAAGTAAAGAGGTAAATTACCTTTGAAGTGTTTTGCATGTAATTGAATTGGATATATTGCTGCTAACTGTCCAAATGGAGATAATGAGAAAAAATGTGAGAAGTATAAGAAGTATAAAGGCAAAGGTAAAAGAGATTGTCACATTGTAGTGGATGGAGGATTTACAGATGAGGAATCTGAAGAAGATGCTAATGAGGACATTGTCTTTGTTACTATTAAAGAAGAGACATCATATCAGAAGGCATTAGTCTCTCACATGGATAGTTCTGATGATTGGATTATAGATAGTGGATGTTCACACCACATGACTGGTGAACGGAGTAAGTTTCTTACTTTGAGAGAGTTTAATGGAGGTGTTGTGAGATTTGGAAATGAATCACCCTACATGGAAAAAAAGAAAAGGATCCATCTCTTTGAATGGAAAGAGTAGTGCAGATGATGTCTACTAGGTTGAAGGACTAAAATGCAATCTTTTGAGTGTAGCTCAACTCAATGACAAAGCTTACCCATTGGAATTCAAGAATGGAGCCTGCAAGATTTATGGAAGCAAAGGTGAGTTGATTGCAACCAAAAAATAGATCAGAGGTAACTTGTTTCATTTAAGTTCTAAAGTCAACAATTGCTTAATTGCAAAAGTAGAAGATAGTTGGCTTTGCATCGAAGATTATGTCATGTAAATTTTGATCATTTTAAAAGTCAGTAAGTCCAAATCAGTAAGAGGTTTGCCACAGTTGGACAAACCAGTGAATGCTCTATGTAAGGAATGTTAGTTAGGGAAGATGACATCCTCAACTTTCAAGAGAAAATATTTCTTAGCAGAACATTTGCTAGATTTGGTTCATACCGACCTCTGTGGACCAATGAGGACTAGAAGTATTCAAGGTGATCGGTATTTCATGATTTTTACTGATGATTGCTCAAGGATGATGTGGGTCACATTCTTGAAAGACAAGACAGAATAATTTAGCAAGTTTAAGGCATTCAGAGCCTTAGTTGAAAATCAAAGTAGAAAGAAGATAAAGTGGTTAAGTACTGATCAAGGTGTTGAATTTACTTAAGAGGAATTCACTAGTTACGGTGAAGACAATGGAATTAAGAGGCATCTTTCTGCACCTAGGACACCACAACAGAATGGTATTGCAGAGAGGAACAACTGGTCAGTTGTTGAAGTTGCTAGGACTATGCTAATACAAGGATGTGTAGCTAAGATATTTTGGAGAGAAGCTATCAGCATAGGTGTTTACACAATGAACCAGATACTAGTTAAAAGAGGTAAGGATAAAACTCCCTATGAGTACTGGTATGGTAGATTACCTAATGTTAGTTACTTTAAGATTTTTGGTAGTAGATGTTTTATCAAGAGAGGTGACTATCTTCATAAGTTTGATTCCAAGAGTGATGAAGGCATTATTCTTGGTTACTCCACCAAGAGAAAAGCTTACAAGTGTTACAACAATCGGACCAAGAAGATCATTGAAAGTGTAAATATCTGAGTTGATGAGTTTCCTAAGAAACCAGGAGAAACTAGTGAGGAGAATAAAGAAGAAGAACCTTACACACTATTTTTGGAACTGGAACTAGTGAAGCTAGAAGTTGAAGAACAAAATATAGAATCCCCAGTTCAATCGGAACAGGGAGGTCTAGCCGAAGAAGAAGAACCTAGAAATCAAGATCATGTCATTCCAAGGTATGTTAGACTCAATCATAGCCCCGATCAAATTATTGGAGACATGAATGCAGGTGTGATAACAAGAACAAGGCTTAGAGAGAACTCTTGTATGATTTCTACCATTGATCCTAGAACTAGAAAGGAAGCATTTGCAGATGAAGACTGGATCAAGTCTATGGAAGAAGAACTTGACGAGATAGACAAGAATAATACTTGGTCATTGGTACCCAGACCGGTGAACAAGAATGTAATAGGTACAAAATGGGTATTCAGGAATAAATTGAATGAAGATGGAGTAGTGGTCAGAAATAAAGCCAGACTGGTATGCAAAGGATATGCACAAGAAGAAGGTGAAGACTATGGTGAGACATTTGCACCAATTGCAAGATTGGAAGGAGTAAGTACTCTACTTGCATTTGTAGCATAAAGAGGATTCAAAGTATATCAGATCGATGTGAAGTCAACATTCCTAAATGGAATATTGGAAGAGGAAGTCTACATTGAACAGTCGGATGGTTATGCTTTAACTGTAGAAAAGGACATGGTGTGCAAATTACATAAGGCATTATATGGACTGAAGCAAGAACCTAGAGAATGGTATGAAAGATTGCACTCTCACTTGGTGAAGATAGGTTTTTAGAGAACCAGTGAAGACAGTAACATATATCTCAAGTCAGAAGGGGACAAGATACTAGTAAGTGAGGTATTTGTTGATGATATCATTTTTTGAGGAAATGATGATATGTGCCATGACTTTGCTAATGTGATGAAGAATAATTTTGAGATGTCACTGGTAGGTGAGATAAAATTATTCATAGGTCTGCCAATCCAACAGATGAAGGAAGGTATTTTCATCACACAATCCAAATATGTGAAAGAAGTATTGAAGACATTTGGAATGGGAGACTGTAAACCAGTTGAAACACCAATGGTTACAGGTTGTAAATTGTCTAAGGAGAATGATTTTGTGTCAGTGGATGAAAAGGAGTACAGGTCTATGATAGGAAAACTACATTATGTTGTCCATAGTAGACCGGACATTGGTCATGCAGTAGGATTAGTTGCCAGATTTCAAAAGAGCCCGAAGGAGACACACATGGTAGCGACTAAAAGAATTTTCAGATATCTGAAAGGCACAATTGATTATGGATTATGGTATTCATATGCAGCTAACTTTGATTTAAAAGTTTATATAGATGTAGACTAAGCAGGCAATGTTGATGACAAGAAGAGTACAACCAAAGGAGCATTCTTTCTTGGAGGAAGGCTAGTGTCTTGGAGCAACAAGAAGCAGAGTTGTATATCACAATCAACTATAGAAGTTGAATATGTTGTAGTGTATATGAATTGTACCCAAGCAATCTAGATGAAACACATTCTGGAAGGTTTTAAGTTGAAGATTTCAAAACCGATAAGGATTTTATGTGATAACACCAATGCAATAAACATTTCTAAGAACCCGATGTTGCATGCTAAGACAAAGCATATTGAGTTGAAGTATCATTTCTTGAGAGAGAAAGTGCAAAGTAAAGATGTGTCATTGGAGCATGTATCTACTAAGGAACAACTAGCAGATATCTTTACTAAACCTTTACCTAAGGCTACTTTTGAGTATCTTAGAGGTAAGTTAGGGGTTGTACCCCTACATGAAGTCAGTTAAGCAGATGTGGACAATATCAGTCTCGGAGCTTATTAAAAATCTTGAAGCAGGATTGGTGTTGAGTGGAGCTACTCCATAGGGGGAGCAACTTGTTGCAAATCGATGAAGCTTGGAATGGTTAACCTTCACTTTGGCATTGTTGTCAAAGGGGGAGAAGAACTGTATATGATTGATAGCCAATTACTAGATGAAAACATGGAGATATAGTTGAAGGAGAGTATGTGATTAGAAAATGTAAACCATGATTCCTATACCTATGTATGTGCATTACTCTCAATCATCATAATCAAAGGGTATTGATCTTTGTATTGCCATCAATGTCAAAGGGGGAGATTGTTGGCATTGCATGAAGATTGCATTAATGAAGTATAGTGTTGTCATTGATGTCAATAGTAATCGGTAATGGAGTTATATTGCTACCGGTAGTGATGCAGTAATCCAACTAGTAGTTAAGAAGTAAAGGAAACCGGTATTGATATTTCAAGCAAAGTTATCAATCGGTAACCCTAACCAGTTGATATGTCAAACCCTAACCGATGGAGATTGGTGAATCGGTTATGTTGATCTATGATCAAATGGTGATCGGAGATGGAGATGCCATGTATGCATGATGCACATGATGAGTTTCAAAGTGGTTTTGGTGCATGAAGATAACTGTTTATCTTGGGAATGAGCAAATGCATAGCATGAAGTGATAACCACATGATGAGTTACAGGATTAGATGTGTGGTGATCTAGGAGTAGTTCAGGTTGTCTAGAACAATGTGTAGTTGATTACTATGTAATCCAACGGTCATGATTGAACCAATATGTTTGTAATCTCTATGAGAGTTGTAGGTTTTGTGATGTATTACTGACCTATTGTATTTACTTATAAGGTCGATGAGTTGTTTTGTAATTGTGTTGGCAATTTGGTTAAGTGTGGTAGTGTGACTGTTGCTAACCACAAGGAGTGTCTGCAGAATGTTTTGAAGGTAGATAGGAGCAGAAAAGGATCTGACTAAGCAAGGTAGTGCTATTACCATATCAACAAAGACCTTGTTGTTCTCTAACCATTACAACAATTAAATCCCTTAACTGAGTAAGCTTTAATAGGCTTGGTTCTCTCTAAATCCTCTAACCAGGTGATCCATTAGCTTGGATTTGAAATCCTCTACCGAGGTTACTCCTAACAGGGTATTGTAGTCAATCCCTTAACCGGGTGGTCTCTAACTGAATCTGTTCTTAACAGGATATTATTATATAAGCTTCTAACAAGGCTTAGCTCCTAACAGGGCGAACTTCAAAAGAGTTCAAAACACTTGTGGGTATTCATCCCCACCGTGGTTTTTCCCATTTGGGTTTCCACATGAAAAATCATTGTGTCAAGTGGTGAATGATTTTGTGGATATGTTTAGATAACCAGAAGTGATCTGAAATGAGCTATTACTGATGTTAGTAAAGGGGTTTAATGTTTTGGTTAAATGGTATGTGAGTTATAGATCTATTACATTGTATCATTGATGTTTTGGTCAACCGGTAAAGTTTGACAGTGCAGTTACAGTTTTTGATACAATATCTAAACCACGGTTAGTTTTGCAAGTTGTTTATGAGTTGGGATTAAGTTTGGTGAAAGTTTAGTTTGTTTTTTATCTATTGATTCACCCCCCCTCTCAGTAGTTGACCGGATCCTTATTGATTTATCATATTATAAGTTATGATGACAGACAACATATTGTTTTAGCCCCTATTCAACCTAAAGAGCCTAAGCAGAATGATCTGGTGGAGACAGTTAATATGGATGTTGTTCCTGTTGGTGAAGGAATGTAGGAACCTAAGAATCAAAATAATCAAAAGACTCCAAGGTATGTAAGACTGAATCATTTTGAAAATCAAATTATTGGTGACAAGAATAAAGGTGTAATGACTAGAAAAATGTTAGCTATTGAAGAAGTATGCTTGATTTCTAAAGTTGAAGCTAAAGATGTTGCCAAAGCTTACAAAGATGAAAATTGGATGAGAGCTATGGAAAAATAACTAGATCAAATTGAAAAGAATAATACATGGGAACTTGTGCCTAGACCTAAGAATAAAAATCTTATTGGTACTAAATGGCTATTCAGGAATAAATTGAATGAAGCCAGTGAAGTTGTCGAAAATTAAGCTAGACTGGTCTACAAAGGATACTCACAACAAGAAGGAATTGATTATGAGGAGACTTTTTCTTTGGTTGCCAGACTTGAAGCTGTTAGATTGTTGCTTGCTTATATTGCTTATAAAGATTTCAAGGTATATCAGATGGATGTCAAATCTACCTTTTTGAATGGTGATCTTGAAGAAGAAGTTTACATTGAGCAACCTAATGAATTTTTATTTTCAGATGATGGAGACATGGTATGTAATATGAAGAAAACTCTTTATGGATTGAAACAAGCCCCTAGAGCCTAGTATGCTAGACTAGATAAATATTTGTTGAAATTGGGATTTAATAAAGGTGTTGCTAATAGTAATCTATACTTTATGATAGAAAATGATAACATCCTAATTTTTGAAGTCTTTGTTGATGATATTATCTTTGGAGGTGATGATGACTTGAGCATGAATTTTGTCAATGATATGAAAAAAGAATTTGAGATGTCTATGATTGGTGAGATGAAATTTTTCTTAGGTTTGTAGATTGCATAGATTGGAAAAGATATATTCATATCACAAACTAAGTATGTGAAGGAATTATTGAAGAATTTTGGGTTAGATGACTCCAAACCGGTTGGAAATCCTATGGTGACTGGTTGTAAATTGTCTAAGAATGATGAATCTCCTAAAGCTAATCAAAGTTAGTACAAATCTATGGTTGGTGGACTGCTATATTTTACTCAGACTAGACCAGATATTATGCATGTTGTGTGCATGGATGCTAGATATCAAGTTGATCTGAAAGAGAGTCATGGCATTGTTGTTAAGAGGATATTCAGATATCTAAAGGGAACTATGGATTATGGTTTATGGTATCTGAGAAATGATGACTTCATGTTATGTGCCTACACTGATGCAGATTGGGCCGGTGATGTTGATCATGATAGGAAGAGCATTACCGATGGAGAATTGTTTTTGGGTAAGGAGTTGGTTTCATGGGCTAGTTTGGATGAAGCAAATGTTGAAAGATACCAAAGTTATTTATCATGAGCCTATTGTTATATATTGTGATAATTCTAATATTATTAACATGTCAAAGAATCTGACACAACATTCAAAGACTAAGCATGTGTCAATCAAATATCATTACTTGAGAGAGCAATTCAGTGAAGAGAAGGTGAAGCTGGAGTATGTATCTACAAAGGAACAAATAGCTAATATTTTCACTAAACCTTTGCCTGCAGATACATTTGTCTACTTGAGAGATAAGTTAGGGGTATCCACCCCTCCTGTTGAGAACTAGATACATTAAGTTGCATCAATTCAGTGGATTTCAGAGCCTTATCTTTTTATCGGGATTGGTGTGTTGGTGTTGCTCCTTTGTTGGAGTAGTCTATTTTTTGGAGAGAGATTCATGTTTCCGTTTTGGGGAGAGAGAGTTTGGTTTTCTGTTTTGAGATATTTGGCATTGTTGTCAAAGGGGGAGAGAGATCATGTGAAAAATTGCTTTATATGTCCTGATCTTAGGGGGACTTTGCTGGAGGTATCTTCTTTCTTTACATTGATTGTTTTTCACATTCATATGTTGCCATCAATGCCAAAAGGGGAGATTGTTGGATATTGTTGGTCATTGCTACTACTAGGATATGTTGTTGTCATTGATGTCAACATATTCCTATGATTTGTTCTGGTGATTGCATTTCGGGAAGATCTTATGATCCGGTTTGTAGTGTTGTTTTGTTGATCACTGTTTTGCAGAGTTTGGTATTTCCTCTGGTATATTCTAGCATAATCAGATCTTGTGCTGAGACTTTGCGATATTGCTTGGGATGGTCTTTTGTATCTTCATTTTAGTTGGATCGTGATTTGGTGCCCCACAAGTTATCTTTCTTTGTGACAGTTGCTTATTGGTTGTGTTCTTGAGCTTTCAGATGTTGACCGATGAAGATTTGATAAGTGGTGTTGGTGCAGCTGTTCCTAATGATTCTAACATGCTTGCTAGTGTTTCCTAGTCATTTCCTATTTGTTTTGGTGATCTGCATTGATCATTGTGCAATTTTTTGGTGGTTTCTATCAACCGGTGATGATTTTTGTGTTATGCAGTTTTCCTAGTGGTGTAGTGTGTTGCAGTTGATCTTGGCATGATTTCTGGTGGAGTTGAGAATTTGGGAATTTGATTTAGGTCCATGTTATGCTATGTAAATCATTATATTGGTATGGTGGTCGATCTTTGTATCGTGTGTTGTAATTTTGTAATTGAGGGTTGAGGGTTTAGCCGACCTTGTTGTTAAGGTTGATGATTTCTATATATAGGAGATATATTTATGTAATTTAGGTGTCGATGTTATGTATGCATTATCAAAGAGAGGTTTATGTATGAACAAGTGATTTATCCTTAGGTCTTGAGTTTGAGGTGGGATAAGTGGTGTAGGCAGACATCTATGTTTAACCGAAACTGTAATCAGCCATTTGGAGATGCTATTCTTTTAGTTCATTTCTTTCGGATTGTAGTTTGAATCTTGTCGTAAGTCAGTGAGACTTCCCTGAAGGTTGTAGCCTTCCAGGCCATTATATTTGAGCAGTGATCTCTAGGCAGTGTGCCTAAACGCATGTGCATTCCCCATTGTAATATTTACACATACTATTGTAGAGTATCATCTTACTGTGGGTAAGTTCCCATTGTGGTTTTTCCCTTAACTGGGTTTTCCACGTCTATATCTTGGTGTTGTGTGTTGTGTTGTTAAATTGCTTTTCTTTCTTATTACTGCAGGTTATTAGATCTGTGTTTTGTTATTAATTTTGGTTTTCTGGTGAAGACTAATTCACCCCCCCTCTTAGTCTTCCTTTTTTGTTGCTATTAACAATATCATCATCTAAAATGATCATCCAATTCGATTTAATATATCCACATTGCCAAAATAAATCTTCAACAAGTCAGCTTCATAAAACTGCAAAATATGAAATGTGTAGTCTCATGACGGCTCAATCGACAACAAATCCATATACCAGACCTAAAACATGTGATCACATTCTTTACATGCAACAATACAAACTCCTAGAACACAACACCAATCACTGAAATCATCCCCACAGTTCCGCAATACTCATTACCCAATTTGTCCATACAATAGCTCTGCTCTTTCAAAATCACTAGATACTGAACCAAGAATTATGCACTGGAATAAAAACTGAAGGCTATAATTACAAGATAATCTATCTTACACAACCCATCGACTATCCCAAGCACCACAACCAAAACTGCATCACCGAAAATGAGTTGTGCTCATTGAATCTGTACATTGTGTTCACAGTTTGTCGAAGTAATGCCTAAAGTCAATATGACTTTTGTTAGATCAAATCTACAGGTAGTGTATAGGATTACTAGACTGAGATGCCATCAATGAAAACCCCTAATTAATCTCCATGCATCTAGCATCACCGGAACAGTGTCTCTTGCCAACAATATCCCCCTTTGGCATTGATGTCAACACTATGAAAAATGACAAGTGCTCCAAAATTCTAAAATTGCAATCAATCCAAAAATATGTACACTCAACTGACTCCCCCTAAAATTTTGCTCCATTTTTTACTTCTCTCTCTCTCTCCCTTTGACATCAACGGAAAAGGTACAAATCTGCCAAAAATTATATACAAAAGAATGTGTACATTGATCTACAAAAACTTGAAAATATCTGCATAGGTTACCTTCAAGGATTTCAAATACTCATTCCATCCTCTCAAGAAACAATCCAAAACATTAATTAAGGTGCTAAACATGTATGCATGAACTCATATGCCATTAAGATCTGAAAGTATATCTTTTCCCAAAGCAGTTACTGCATCCTATTGTGCTCCAAGCAAAGTGTCCAACCGAGGAGTGATTAAACTCCTCAATTCTCCCACTCTGCCTAATAACTACTCCTTCTCTACACTCAAGCTCTTTATTTTATTTGTTAGATTCATAATTTGACCTTGAAAACTAATAGCAAAAACTGAAAGAGGGGCAAAAGATTGTGAAATTGTAGCTAACTGCCCTTCATATTCCCTAATCTTCTTGTCAATGTCTACTATAAATTTAGGCAAAATGATACATGACTTAAAGATCTGACCACCTTCAGCTAATGCATCCTCAAGACTCTTTACCACAGATTTCAAAACTACTCTATCAACCTCAATTACTTTCAAAAAGGTTTGGAGTCTCATCTCATTAAATTTGTTCAAAACTTTTATATTTGTTGCTTTCTCCAATGATACAAAATCTAATACAACTTTATGTAACATACCCTTAAGCTTATCGGAGGGTGTGTCACTAGAATCTTGCTTAAGGTTAGACAAAAATTTCTCCAAAATTGTAGTTGCTGGAGGTATGACCTCTTTTTCTTTAGATGTGGACTTAAGTAAGTCGTCACTTGCTTTTATTTGGGAAAGGGTGGCCAACTTTAATGCTTGTATGGGAGACAATGTGTTCAAATCAATTGGTCCATGGGAAAATTCATCTTCTCCAGCAGCAATCTACTTACCTTTGTCAAGAACAATGACTCTTTCCATGGTCATCAGTGCCTCTCCAACCTTCTCTTCTCCTTTTTCCTTCTTTGTATCAGCACTAGCACCTATATCACCCTTTGCTATATCATCTTCTTCTTCAACTTTCTCATCTACTCCCTTCTCATCCGCAATCTCCTCAACTACTTCCTCTAAGTGAACTTCCATAACCGAAGGATCTTGCACAACTTCACCAGGATCCCCAACTGCCTAATTATCAATGTTGTCATCTGCAACTTCTTTCTCTACCGGATCAATCTGCACAGATGGCTATTCATGAGAAACTTCTGATTGAACATGAACTACCGGAGTAGAAGTTTCTTTGCTTGATTGTTCTTCCAATTTGGAATCATCCTTGTCCAAACTGATCTAATACTAATTCTCCTTCAAAAAATTCCTCAAAATGCTCTCAATTTCCTTAGCAACTTCAGTAAATTTACCAAACATTATCTTTGTTCACCCTATGTTTACTCCTAAACTTTTTCTGTCCAATTTCAAAATTCTTTGAATATCATCTTTTGAAATAACTGAACACATATTAATTAATGTGTATTCTTTCAATCTCTCATCTTCA
Organism: Cryptomeria japonica; assembly: GCF_030272615.1. Taxonomy (NCBI): domain Eukaryota; kingdom Viridiplantae; phylum Streptophyta; class Pinopsida; order Cupressales; family Cupressaceae; genus Cryptomeria; species Cryptomeria japonica. The sequence goes on along the minus strand of NC_081408.1, from coordinate 676,474,915 downwards.
AGGCTTGCTGCATGTCTCTGAGCATCCATCAATCATATAATTCCTTCAGAATTATAGATGATAGCTTTAACAAAACTTTACTATATGTATTCAAATACTCTATTATAGCTTCTTCAATTGATCTCTGCTCACTCTCATCACAATTCTCATAATATACTGAAACATTTTTCAAATTTCCTTCCTTGACTATCTAATTAATTAATTTACTTAGTGTCAAAGGAGGCACAATAGTGTAGGATTCATCAATCTTACCAGACTTCAAGGCTTCATCTAGTTTATATTTCTGCTTCTTTCCTGGTCTGGCTTTACTAGATGGCTCACCTTGAGTTCTAGATTTATTTGCAGGTTGAGTGATAGGGAGGCTACCTAGTTTACCATCAAGTAGGTTCCTTTGATGGTTTGCTTCTATCCCTTTCCGGGTTCCAAGTCTACCCCTCTAGACTTCTAAGGGCTTCCCTACCATTGGTGTTCTTATCTCACCTTCCTCAAGCTCAAAAAGTAAGCTTGTTCACTAAATCCTTGCAGGGGTGAAGGACACACACACATTCTTTCTCTCTTTGCAAAACCACCCATCTTGTTTGGTTTAGAAAACTTTCCCCCTTTGGTTACACAATGTCTCAATTTTAGGCTTGTCGCCTTTTGGATCTTCTTCCAGTTCTCCGTAGTTTCCTTCCCCTGCAAGTTATCTCCTTCAAAATTACTGACACCTAGCCGGACTATCACCAAGCTCGCCTAGGGCCAGTTTGCAAAAATGGCGATTGCCATTTCTTGGTCACTTTCAAATGAAAACCTACTGTACATATTTGGCTCTGCTTGACAACCTCCAATGATCTTGTGGAGTTTCAAGTCAGAGCCATATGATTATTGCGAACAGGGAACAAAAACTAAAAAGGAAAGCTTTATTTACAGACCCCAAGTTTATTCATGGGTTCAAACAGTAACTCACAAAACAGAGAAAAGAAATAATTACATTAATAGTATTCGTAAAATGAACATAAATTAATCTCTAATTGAAAACCAAAAAATGGACTTCTCTATTGCACTTCAGAAAAACAAAATGTGTTCTTCGAGGCAATCAACAATCAACGATTAATGATTCACCATTAGCCTTTTACAGATTCTCGTTGGATCTTTTTATACATTCCATCCTCTGTTGGGAACTCCTCCTATTAGACAAGATAAATCTCGTTACCAACGGTTTTCCATTTGCAACTGTCTCGCAAGTTCCATCGGTCCATTGGTGTAACAACAAATCTTGACTTTCAATGGTCGATGACAAATTTCCACACCCTGCACTTCCTATTGGGCATCAAGGTAACACCAACATGAGGTTGCCGATGTCCAATGGTGACACACACCGCTTTGTACTTTCCATCGGGTCGTCAGGGAAACTTCACAATTGGACTTCTGATAGCCGATGACAACTTAGCATGGGAGTCGGTCTCATCGGGTTATCGGTGTAGGGTGAAAACCCCTCTTGCCAATCTCCAATACTCCATCTAGCAAACGTGCTCCAAGCCAATGCTAACTCATCAAGTCATCAGGGTAACTTGAAATGGCTCCTTTCGATACCTGATGGCTCCACTCCATGCCTATGCTTTCTCATCGGGTCATCGGGGTAACTTGAAACTACTCCCCTCGATACCCGATAACAACTCTCTAAACACCGATCAACTTATTGGGTCATCGGGGTAAGTGTGAACCACTCTTAGCTGATACCCAATAACAACACTCCAAACTCTGGTGACCTCATCGGGATAAGACTTGCCGATCAGGGTAGGTCTTGTCGATAAGGAAAAAAATTCAAAAAAACTGCAAAGAAACAACCATACAAATGGACTAGAGCTAGTCCTTATGTATTTACATGACCACTGGATGGTCTCACAAGCCAAAACTGGTTAAGGGCATTTCAACCCTTAGGTGCTCATGCACTATTGAGATTCACCGAATGGAGGCTTTTGGACTACCCTGGCATATGTGGCAATCTTCTTTACTTCTCTAACTTCTTCATCTGATTCAGTTTCCTCTTCTGCAACCACATACTTTCTCACCAACTTCTCCTTCTTTCTCTTCTCTGCTCCATTGGTTGATGTTGGTTGAGGCTTAGGTGGAGGGACTGATTTCTGTGCACCGGAGGTAGGTGTTGATTTGCCTTGCTTAGCCTCAGCTTGCTGGGAAGATGTGGGAACCGATTTAGCCTGTTGCTTCACCATATCTTCCTCCTTTAATATATTTTTCTCGTGAGCCCTCTGCATAGCTTCTCTTGTTATGCCCATCTCCTCCACAGGCTATTCAACTTCCTTCCTCACATTTCTCTTCCTTCTGGATTCAGTGAACTATTTGTGCAAGCTCAAGTCCTTTTCTTTGAAGGTACCAAATATATTCTCCTTCTCATCCATTGTCTTACTGAGAAGGTGTTGTGCATATGTGTCAAGAGTGATTCCATCCACCTCATAGCCCATTGGCAGAATCCAAACACTCCTAGGCTCTACTGCTTCCAAGTGGCATTTGTCCTTGTCCACCATGAAGTAGATTTTGTTTTCATATTTTTCTACTATATCCTTCGGAATTCTTTCTCTTCCCTGCATCAGCTCCTGAAAGGTCTTGAAGTAATCTCATAAGGCATATTTTTGTGCAACTGCATCACCAACACCCTGCAAACCTTCTTTGATTTGCACTGCCATAGGTTTGTCATATGCCCATTGGACATTTCCAATCTCAAGAATCTCATTCAGGAAATACAGAGCCAAGCAAGTGATCAAGGAACCAAATTTAAATATATGCTTCTTGTCCTACTTGATCTTCTTGATATTTCTCATGAATTTGCTAAGAAGCACTGAACACAAATCATACTTCAAGTGTTGTCTTTAAGCAACTGATAAGCTACATAAATTGCAGTACCAAATACTGAATTTTATCTGCTTGACTGATAAACTTTATAACCGGTAACCATCGAAGAAAATCATACATCAAATTCCACTATATCACTTATGGTCATTGATTTGTTGTCATGTTTTGAACCAGTTACCTCCATTACAGTGGTGTTCTTCACATTTAGGAGGACAAGAGCTTCACTGGTAGCATTCAGATAGGTCACTACTTGAATAGCTTGCTTTGTGATTTTATAAGGTTTGTCTAGCCATTGGAATTCATCATGGATTCAACTTAGAATATACCTTACCCATTCGGGTTCGTCAAATACCGAGAAGTGAACAAACTGAATGAAATCCTTTTCCTCCAAATTCTTAAAATTCGATTTCAGATTGCCAAATCCATCAACCATGTGCTGAGCATACAGGGATAGCATATATGAATTTCCCAATTCCTCAATATTGCAATGTATGTAAGCCCTAATATCTTCATTGGGTAAAACCTTGTATGACACATAAGAAAATGCACCATTCAGATCATCTTCAACCAACTTAAATGGATGTTTCTTGAAAATGAGCCTAGCTCTTTCAATGATGTTAACAATAAGTGGAGTTGCAATGCCAGAAGATGATTCCATTTTGAATTTAAGGTATGAACTAATTACCTCGAAAATGAATAAATACCTTTTCAGTCACAACTAGATGTAAGAAGTCTTTGTCGGATTGCTACAAGCTCGAATTTTGCTTGAGAATATCTTTCGCTTTGTTTCTCTACTCTTTTCTCTTTAATTGTATTGTGAAGAATGAATAGAGAAATTCCTTTTTATCCTTTGAAAACCTAACTTTTAGCTGCAATAAATGCATAACCCTAAAATCTTCTAGATACCTTGTTCTACATCAATTCGCTCATCGGAGTCACAAATTGCCATGAATTCTTCCTAGTAACATCTGGATATCTAATCTAGATCTTCTTCAACCTTCTAGAACTGGTTACAAATCTCTGCAAGGGGATTCTATGGATTTGCATGATGGTTTTCCCCCTAAGGCCAAAATTCCTTTGTTACTGGATGAGGTTCCTAAACCAGAATCAGGGGTGGAGCCATTTTGAATAGTAGAATCTTCTTTCCTTATCCACATCTTCTTATGTTGATCTCTGATCTCTTCCACCTTAGCTTTTCCCTTTTCATCTGATTTATTTTGTCCTACCGGAGCATTCCTTCTTCTACAATATCTTGCAATATGACCAAGTTTGTTGCATGCATGAAAAACAATACTTCTTTGCATAGGCCTGAAGTTCATATGATTGATCTCATCATGCATTGGTTAGAAATATGCCCAAACATACCACAAGCATAGCATCTCTTATTCTAAAAGTTGTTCATTACCGTTTTGCACATGTTTGACTTATGTCCAAAGATGTTGCATATGAAACATTCACCGATAAAGATATTGACCAATAAAGATAGAACCTTTGTTCATCACTTTATTCATCATCCCATTATTCATCCTACTTCTACATTGGCTTTCCATATGACCGAATTTACCACAAACAAAACATTTACCATTGAAATTATGTGCATTAGTTTGTCTTACTGAAGGTTTCTTGTCCTTCTTATGATTGTTTTGACTAGAATCAAAGGATTTTCCTTTCTCAAATCCAAGTCCTCGCATGTCTTTTCCATGTCTCTAACTTTCCAGCATCTCATCCAATCGAGATGAACTAGCTTTGAATTTTTCTTTGTACTCATTAGCAATAGTTAGCTCATCTCTCAGAATTATGATCTGTCTTTCAAGTTCTTGTCCATCATTCTTTGTTTGTACCAATTCAAGCTTCAACTGATCATTCTCATATGTCAATCTGCAACATTCATCAGATTTTTCCTTCTCCCTAGCCAACTTCTCACATTCATTTGTTTTGTCTCGTAGGACTTGATTATCAATACTTTCTTCTTCTTTCTCCTTCAGCTTGCCCATCAACTCCTTTCTTTTTCTCTAGAAGTGCTCACTTGATCTTTTGGTGTCTCAATGAAATATTTAGCTGCATTCAAGTTTCTTTTCAAGGAACTTACTTCTTTTCTTGTTGCATCAAGATCTTCAAGTGCCACACTAAGTTGTCTTTGCAAACTGGAGTCCATTGATTCAATCTTCCGGATCTTCCTCAAGCTATTAGGATTCCTCAGAGGAACTAGGCTCAGATACCAATTGTTGGAATCACTAAACACTAAGAGGCGGGTGAATCAGTGTTCTGTAATTTACTAAATTATTAAAATGATTCTTAAACCACTAGATGAAAAAGATAGAAAGTATAATGCTAAAACTCAAAGCAAATAACCACACAACCATAACATTGAAATTTTTTACATGGAAACTCGGAAAGGGGAAAACCACAGTGGGATTGAGTGCCCATAATATTATTATACTATGGCCAGTAGTAGAACAATATTACAAAAGGGGAATGCACTTGCATTCAGGCTCACTACCTAGAGCTCACTACTCAATTACAAAATAGGGTTGCAACCCTTGAGGACTCACTATCCTACAATTTGTTGGCATTTTACATATAGATTGCATTAATGATATGTAGTCATTGATGTCAATTGAACTGGTAATGGTATTCATGTTATTACTGGTATTGTTGTTTTTGATATTGGCTAGTAACCGGTAGGATGAGCTTTGTGGAAGATGTTGTAAACCGCTATGTTAAGTTTGTGAGTTGAACCGGTAAACCGGTGTAAAGGGTTAAACCTTTCTATTCAATGTAACCGGTAAACCCTATCAGTTGTTAAACCCTAACTAATCAAGTTTGTTGGTTTATTATTTGATGAGTAGTAATGATGGAGACACGTGGGATCATTGTATTAGGATAAGTTTAGATTGTTTTGGCGTGTTTGTTTGTTGTCTAGGGAAGGAGAAAAGTGGATTGCATCTAATGCATAGTACGTGATGAGTTACAAAGTCCGATGAAGTGGTGATCATGGAGCGGTTGGAATTTTCTTGAAGAATATGAAGAGATTATTATGATTTCTAACAGTCAAGATTGTACCGACTTGTTTGTAATCTCAATGATGAGAATTCGGTTTTTGTTGTGTTATCGACCTAATTGATATATATTTAAGGTCGATGAAGTTGTTTGTAAAAGTTGTTGGCAAGATTGGCAAAAACCTGTTGAGTGTGTAGTTGCCTAACTGGTGAATGGATCTACACTTTGAGTAAAGGCAAATTGAAGCTTAAAAGGATCTAATCAAGCAAATGTAGTGCTATTCAGACAAATCAAGAAAACTTGTTATTTTCTAACAATTACAGTAGAAGTGAAATCCCTTAACCGAGTAAGCTCTAACAAGCTTGGTTACTTATTAATTCCTCTAACAAGGTGGTCCATTAGCTTGGATTCTTAAATCCTCCAGTTAGGTTACTTCTAACAGGGTATTGTGCTTTTCATCAAGGCATATTTGTAAATCCCTTAACCGAGTGATTCCTAACCAGAATTAGTTCTTAACAGGACTTATTGTAAAGCTTTAACAGGCTTGGCTCCTAACAGGGTGAACTTCAGAAGAGTTCAAATATCTATCCTTGTGAGTCTCATCTCACCGTGGTTTTTACCTTTTTGGGTTTTCCACGTATAAACATTTGTGTCAAGTGGTGAATGTTTTTGTGGTTATGATCTTATTTGTTGATTTGATTAACTTCTGATAAGGCATGATAACTAGAAGCATCGAGAGATGAATATGTTGAGATATGATTAAGAATTGTTGATGTTTACAAGATTGGAGTTGTTTACTGTTAAGTTGTTATAACAGTCAAACCAGTTGATGTCAAGTATTCTTATGAATATTGATCTTGACTGTGATATGTTTACTTTTTGTGATTGAATTTG